>NW_026800266.1:25000-37309 GCF_032191835.1 Heteronotia binoei | reverse complement strand
CTTTCTCTCTCTTTATATCGCTTTCTCTCCTCTTTCTCCTCTCGCTCTCTCACTTTTTCTTTCTTCTTTGCTCTCTTTCTCTCTCTCTCTCTCTTTCTTTCTTTCCCTCTTTCTCTTGCTCTCTTTCTCTTTTTTAGTTTCTTTCTCTGTCTTTCTCACTTTCTCTCCCTCTTTCTCCCGCTTTCTTTCTTTTTCTTTCATTCTTTCTCTCTTTTTTCTTTCTTTCTTTATATCCCTCTCTCTCTCTTTATATCCCTTTCTCTCCTCCTTCTCCTCTCGCTCTCTCAATCTTTCTTTCTTTTGTTCTCTCTCTTCTTTCTTTCTTTCTTTCTTTTGTCTTTCTCTCTCTCTTTCTTTTTCTCTCTTTCCCTTTCTCATCTTCTTTTTCTCTTCCTTCCTTCCTTCCTTCCTTCCTTTCTTTCTTTCTTTTTTCTTTCTTTCTTTCTCTCTCTCTCTCTCTCTCTCTTTCTCTCTTTTGTTCACTCTCTTTTTCTTTCTCTCTATCTCTCTCTCTTTTTTTTCCTTTCACCTTTTTCCTCTCTCTTTCTTTCTTTTTCTCCCTTTGCCTCTCTCTATTTCTTTCTTTTTTTTTCTTCCTTCCTTCCTTCCTTCCTTCCTTCCTTTCTTCCTTTTTTTCTTTCTCTCTCTCTCTCTCTCTTTCTCTCTTTTGTTCACTCTCTTTTTCTTTATCTCTATCTCACTCTCTTTTTACTTTCTTTCTCTCTTTCTCTTGCTCTCTTTCTTTCTTTCTTTTTTCTCTCTTTCTTTTTTTACTTTCTTTCTTTCTCTATCTCTCTCTTTCTTTCACTCTGTTTCTCTCCTTCTCTCTCTCTCTTCCTTTGTTTTTCCTTCTCTCTCTCTTCCTTTTCTTCTCTCTCTCTCTTTCTTTCTTCTTCGCTCTCTCTTTCTTTCTTCCTCGCTCTCTGTTACTCTTTCTCTATTTTTCTTTGTTTATCTGTCTCACTTTCTGCCTTGCCTTGCCTTGCATTCTCTCTCTCTTTCTCTCTTTATTTATTTATTTATTTATTTCCTTCTTTCTCTCTCTTTTTCTTTACCACTCTTTCCCTCCCACTCTTCTTTTTCCTTACTTTCTTTCCTTTTCTCTTTCTTTCTTTCTTTCTTTCTTTCTTTCTTTCTTTCTTTCTTTCTTTCTTTCTTTCTTTCTTTCTCTTTTTTCTTTTGTTCTCTCTCTCTCTTTCTCCCTTTCTTTCTCCCTTCTTTCTTTATTTCTTCCTTCCTTCCTTTCTTTTCTTCTTTTTTTACTTTTTTCTTTCTTTTTTCTTTCTTTCTTTATATCCCTTTCTCTCTCTTTATATCCCTTTCTCTCCTCTTTCTCCTCTCGCTCTCCCACTCTTTCTTCTTTGCTCTCTTTCTTTCTTTCTTTCTTTCTCATCTTTCTTTCTTTCTTTCCCTCTTTCTTTTGCTCTCTTTCTCTTTTTTAGTTTCTTTCTTTCTCTGTCCTTCTCACTTTCTCTCCCTCTCTTTCTCACTCACACTTTTTTTCTTTCTCTTTCTTTCTTTCTCTCTTTTTTCTTTCTTTTTTATATCCCTTTCTCTCTCTTTATATCCCTTTCTCTCCTCTTTCTCCTCTCGCTCTCTCACTCTTTCTTTCTTCTTTGCTCTCTATCTCTTTCTTTTGTTCTCTCTCTCTTCTTTCTCTTTCTTTCTTTCTTTCTATCCCTTTCTCTCTCTTTATATCCCTTTCTCTCCTCTTTCTCCTCACGCTCTCTCACTCTTTCTTTCTTCTTTGCTCTCTTTCTTTCTCTCTCTCTCTTTCTTTCCCTCTTTCCCTTTCTCTCTTTCTCTTTTTTAGTTTCTTTCTTTCTCTGACTTTCTCACTTTCTCTCCCTCTTTCTCACTCTTTTTTTCTTTTTCTTTCTTTCTTGCTCTCTTTTTTCTTTCTTTCTTTATATCCCTTTCTCTCTCTTTATATCCCTTTCTCTCCTCTTTCTCCTCACGCTCTCTCACTCTTTCTTCTTTGCTCTCTTTCTTTCTCTCTCTCTTTCTTTCCCTCTTTCTCTTGCTCTCTTTCTCTTTTTTAGTTTCTTTCTTTCTCTGACTTTCTCACTTTCTCTCCCTCTTTCTCACTCTTTTTTTCTTTTTCTTTCTTTCTTGCTCTCTTTTTTCTTTCTTTCTTTATATCCCTTTCTCTCTCTTTATATCCCTTTCTCTCCTCTTTCTCCTCTCGCTCTCTCACTCTTTCTTTCTTTCTTTCTTTCTTTCTTTCTTTCTTTCTTTCTTTCTTTTTTTCTTTCTTTTCCTTTCTTTATATCCCTTTCTCTCTCTTTATATCCCTTTCTCTCCTCTTTCTCCTCTCGCTCTCTAACTCTTTCTTCTTTGCACTCTTTCTTTCTTTCTTTCTTTCTTTCTTTCTTTCCCTCTTTCTCTTGCTCTCTTTCTCTTTTTTAGTTTCTTTCTTTCTCTGTCCTTCTCACTTTCTCTCTCTCTCTTTCTCACTCACACTTACTTTCTTTCTCTTTCTTTCTTTCTTTCTTTCTCTCTTTTTTCTTTCTTTCTTTATATCCCTTTCTCTCTCTTTATATCAATTTCTCTCCTCTTTCTTCTCTCTCTCTCTCACTCTTTCTTCTTCTTTGCTCTCTCTCTCTTTTGTTCTCTCTCTCTTCTTTCTCTTTCTTTCTTTCTTTCTTTCTTTCTTTCTTTCTTTCTTTCTATCCCTTTATCTCTCTTTATATTCCTTTCTCTCCTCTTTCTCCTCTCGCTCTCTCACGCTTTCTTTCTTCTTCGCTAACTTTCTCTCTCTCTCTTTCCCTCTTTCTCTTTCTCTCTTTCTCTTTTTTAGTTTCTTTCTTTCTTTGTCTTTCTCACTTTCTCTCCCTCTCTTTCTCTATCTTTCTTTCTTTCTCTCTTTTTTCTTTCTTTCTTTATATCCTTTCTCTCTCTTTATATCAATTTCTCTCCTCTTTCTTCTCTCTCTCTCTCACTCTTTCTTTCTTCTTTGCTCTCTCTCTCTTTCTTTTGTTCTCTCTCTCTTCTTTCTCTTTCTTTCTTTCTTTCTTTCTTTCTTTCTTCCTTCCTTTCTTCTTTCTTTATATACCTTTCTCTCTCTTTATATCGCTTTCTCTCCTCTTTCTCCTCTCGCTCTCTCACTTTTTCTTCCTTCTTTGCTCTCTCTCTCTCTCTTTCTTTCTTTCCCTCTTTCTCTTGCTCTCTTTCTCTTTTTTAGTTTCTTTCTCTGTCTTTCTCACTTTCTCTCCCTCTTTCTCCCGCTTTCTTTCTTTTTCTTTCATTCTTTCTCTCTTTTTTCTTTCTTTCTTTATATCCCTTTCTCTCTCTTTATATCCCTTTCTCTCCTCCTTCTCCTCTCGCTCTCTCAATCTTTCTTTCTTTTGTTCTCTCTCTCTCTTCTTTCTTTCTTCTTTTGTCTTTCTCTCTCTCTTTCTTTTTCTCTCTTTCCCTTTCTCATCTTCTTTTTCCTTGCTCTCTTTCTTTCTCTCTTTCTCTTTCTCACTTTACTCACTTTCCCTCTTTCCCTCTCTTTTCTTCTTTTTCTTACTCTCTTTTTTTTCTCTTTCTCTTTTTACTTTCTTTCTTTCTCTCTATCTCTCTCTCTTTTTTTTCTTTCACCTTTTTCCTCTCTCTTTCTTTCTTTTTCTCCCTTTGCCTCTCTCTATTTCTTTCTTTTTTTTTCTTCCTTCCTTCCTTCCTTCCTTCCTTTCTTCCTTTCTTTCTTTCTCTCTCTCTCTCTCTCTTTCTCTCTTTTGTTCACTCTCTTTTTCTTTATCTCTATCTCACTCTCTTTTTACTTTCTCTCTCTCTTTCTCTTGCTCTCTTTCTTTCTTTCTTTTTTCCTCTCTTTCTTTTTTTATTTTCTTTCTTTCTCTATCTCTCTCTTTCTTTCACTCTGTTTCTCTCCTTCTCTCTCTCTCTTCCTTTGTTTTTCCTTCTCTCTCTCTTCCTTTTCTTCTCTCTCTCTCTTTCTTTCTTCTTCGCTCTCTCTTTCTTTCTTCCTCGCTCTCTGTTACTCTTTCTCTTTTTTTTCTTTGTTTATCTGTCTCACTTCTGCCTTGCCTTGCCTTGCATTCTCTCTCTCTTTCTCTCTCTCTCTTTATTTATTTATTTATTTATTTCCTTCTTTCTCTCTCTTTTTCTTTACCACTCTTTCCCTCCCACTCTTCTTTTTCCTTACTTTCTTTCCTTTCTCTTTCTTTCTTTCTTTCTTTCTTTCTTTCTTTCTTTCTTTCTTTCTTTCTCTCTCTCTTTCTTTTTCTCTCTTTCCCTTTCTCATCTTCTTTTTCCTTGCTCTCTTTCTTTCTCTCTTTCTCTTTCTCACTTTACTCACTTTCCCTCTTTCCCTCTCTTTTCTTCTTTTTCCTTACTCTCTTTTTTTCTCTTTCTCTTTTTACTTTCTTTCTTTCTTTCTCTCTATCTCTCTCTCTTTTTTTTTCTTTCACCTTTTTCCTCTCTCTTTCTTTCTTTTTCTCCCTTTGCCTCTCTCTATTTCTTTCTTTCTTTTTTCTTCCTTCCTTCCTTCCTTCCTTCCTTCCTTCCTTCCTTTCTTTCTTTCTTTCTTTCTTCTTTCTTTCTCTCTCTCTCTCTTTCTCTCTTTTGTTCACTCTCTTTTTCTTTATCTCTATCTCACTCTCTTTTTACTTTCTCTCTCTCTTTCTCTTGCTCTCTTTCTTTCTTTCTTTTTTCTCTCTTTCTTTTTTTACTTTCTTTCTTTCTCTATCTCTCTCTTTCTTTCACTCTGTTTCTCTCCTTCTCTCTCTCTCTTCCTTTGTTTTTCCTTCTCTCTCTCTTCCTTTTCTTCTCTCTCTCGCTTTCTTTCTCTTCGCTCTCTCTTTCTTTCTTCCTCGCTCTCTGTTACTCTTTCTCTTTTTTTCTTTGTTTATCTGTCTCACTTTCTGCCTTGCCTTACCTTGCATTCTCTCTCTCTCTCTTTCTCTCTTTATTTATTTATTTATTTATTATTTCCTTCTTTCTCTCCCTTTTTCTTTACCACTCTTTCCCTCCCACTCTTCTTTTCCTTACTTTCTTTCCTTTCCTCTTTCTTTCTTTCTTTCTTTCTTTCTTTCTTTCTTTCTTTCTTTCTCTTTTTTCTTTTGTTCTCTCTCTCTCTTTCTCCCTTTCTTTCTCCCTTCTTTCTTTATTTCTTCCTTCCTTCCTTCCTTTCTTTTCTTCTTTTTTTACTTTTTTCTTTCTTTTTTTCTTTCTTTCTTTATATCCCTTTCTCTCTCTTTATATCCCTTTCTCTCCTCTTTCTCCTCTCGCTCTCTCACTCTTTCTTCTTTGCTCTCTTTCTTTCTTTCTTTCTTTCTCTCTTTCTCTCTTTCTTTCTTTCTTTCCCTCTTTCTTTTGCTCTCTTTCTCTTTTTTAGTTTCTTTCTTTCTCTGTCCTTCTCACTTTCTCTCCCTCTCTTTCTCACTCACACTTTTTTTCTTTCTCTTTCTTTCTTTCTCTCTTTTTTCTTTCCTTTTTTATATCCCTTTCTCTCTCTTTATATCCCTTTCTCTCCTCTTTCTCCTCTCGCTCTCTCACTCTTTCTTTCTTCTTTGCTCTCTATCTCTTTCTTTTGTTCTCTCTCTCTTCTTTCTCTTTCTTTCTTTCTTTCTATCCCTTTCTCTCTCTTTATATCCCTTTCTCTCCTCTTTCTCCTCACGCTCTCTCACTCTTTCTTTCTTCTTTGCTCTCTTTCTTTCTCTCTCTCTCTTTCTTTCCCTCTTTCTCTCTTTCTCTTTTTTAGTTTCTTTCTCTGACTTTCTCACTTTCTCTCCCTCTTTCTCACTCTTTTTTTCTTTTTCTTTCTTTCTTGCTCTCTTTTTTCTTTCTTTCTTTATATCCCTTTCTCTCTCTTTATATCCCTTTCTCTCCTCTTTCTCCTCACGCTCTCTCACTCTTTCTTTCTTCTTTGCTCTCTTTCTTTCTCTCTCTCTTTCTTTCCTCTTTCTCTTGCTCTCTTTCTCTTTTTAGTTTCTTTCTTTCTCTGACTTTCTCACTTTCTCTCCCTCTTTCTCACTCTTTTTTTCTTTTTCTTTCTTTCTTGCTCTCTTTTTCTTTCTTTCTTTATATCCCTTTCTCTCTCTTTATATCCCTTTCTCTCCTCTTTCTCCTCTCGCTCTCTCACTCTTTCTTTCTTTCTTTCTTTCTTCTTCTTTCTTTCTTTCTTTCTTTCTTTCCTTTCTTTATATCCTTTCTCTCCTCCTTTCTCCTCTCGCTCTCTAACTCTTTCTTCTTTGCACTCTTTCTTTCTTTCTTTCTTTCTCTCTTTCTTTCTTTCTTTCCCTCTTTCTCTTGCTCTCTTTCTCTTATTTAGTTTCTTTCTTTCTCTGTCCTTCTCACTTTCTCTCCCTCTCTTTCTCACTCACACTTTCTTTCTTTCTCTTTCTTTCTTTCTTTCTTTCTCTCTTTTTTCTTTCTTTCTTTATATCCCTTTCTCTCTCTTTATATCAATTTCTCTCCTCTTTCTTCTCTCTCTCTCTCACTCTTTCTTTCTTCTTTGCTCTCTCTCTCTTTTGTTCTCTCTCTCTTCTTTCTCTTCTTCTTTCTTTCTTTCTTTCTTTCTTTCTTTCTTTCTTTCTTTCTTTCTTTCTATCCCTTTATCTCTCTTTGTATTCCTTTCTCTCCTCTTTCTCCTCTCGCTCTCTCACGCTTTCTTTCTTCTTCGCTAACTTCTCTCTCTCTCTTTCCCTCTTTCTCTTTCTCTCTTTCTCTTTTTTAGTTTCTTTCTTTCTTTGTCTTTCTCACTTTCTCTCCCTCTCTTTCTCTATCTTTCTTTCTTTCTCTCTTTTTTCTTTCTTTCTTTATATCCCTTTCTCTCTCTTTATATCAATTTCTCTCCTCTTTCTTCTCTCTCTCTCTCACTCTTTCTTTCTTCTTTGCTCTCTCTCTCTTTCTTTTGTTCTCTCTCTCTTCTTTCTCTTTTCTTTCTTTCTTTCTTTCTTTCTTTCTATCTTTTTATCTCTCTTTATATTCCTTTCTCTCCTCTTTCTCCTCTCGCTCTCTCACGCTTTCTTTCTTCTTCGCTAACTTTCTCTCTCTCTCTATCCCTCTTTCTCTTCTCTCTTTCTCTTTTTTAGTTTCTTTCTTTCTTTGTCTTTCTCACTTTCTCTCCCTCTCTTTCTCTATCTTTCTTTCTTTCTCTCTTTTTTCTTTCTTTCTTTATATCCCTTTCTCTCTCTTTATATCCCTTTCTCTCCTCTTTCTCCTCTCGCTCTCTCACTCTTTCTTTCTTTTTTTGCTCTCTCTCTCTTTCTTTCTTTTGTTCTCTCTCTACTTTCTTTCTTTCTTTCTTTCTTTCTTTCTTTCTTTCTTTCTTTCTTTCTTTCTTTCTTTCTTCTTTCTTTCTTCTTTCTTCTTTCTTTCTTTCTTTCTTTCTTCCTTCCTTCCTTCCTTCCTTCCTTCCTTCCTTCTTTATATCCCTTTCTCTCTCTTTATATCGCTTTCTCTCCTCTTTCTCCTCTCGCTCTCTCACTTTTTCTTCCTTCTTTGCTCTCTCTCTCTCTCTTTCTTTCTTTCCCTCTTTCTCTTGCTCTCTTCTCTTTTTTAGTTTCTTCTCTGTCTTTCTCACTTTCTCTCCCTCTTTCTCCCGCTTTCTTTCTTTTCTTTCATTCTTTCTCTCTTTTTTCTTTCTTTCTTTATATCCCTTTCTCTCTCTTTATATCCCTTTCTCTCCTCCTTCTCCTCTCGCTCTCTCAATCTTTCTTCTTTTGTTCTCTCTCTCTCTTCTTTCTTTCTTTCTTTTGTCTTTCTCTCTCTCTTTCTTTTTCTCTCTTTCCCTTTCTCATCTTCTTTTTCCTGCTCTCTTTCTTTCTCTCTTTCTCTTTCTCACTTTACTCACTTTCCTCTTTCCCTCTCTTTTCTTCTTTTTCCTTACTCTCTTTTTTCCTCTTTCTCTTTTTACTTTCTTTCTTTCTTTCTCTCTATCTCTCTCTCTTTTTTTTCTTTTACCTTTTTCCTCTCTCTTTCTTTCTTTTTCTCCCTTTGCCTCTCTCTATTTCTTTCTTTCTTTTTTCTTCTTCCTTCCTCTTCCTTCCTTCCTTCCTTCCTTCCTTCCTTTCTTCCTTCCTTTCTTTTTTTCTTCTTTCTTTCTTTCTTCTTTCTTTCTTTCTTTCTTTCTTTCTCTCTCTCTCTCTTTCTCTCTTTGTTCACTCTCTTTTTCTTTATCTCTATCTCACTCTCTTTTTTACTTTCTCTCTCTCTTTCTCTTGCTCTCTTTCTTTCTTTCTTTTTCTCTCTTTCTTTTTTTACTTTCTTTCTTTCTCTATCTCTCTCTTTCTTTCACTCTGTTCTCTCCTTCTCTCTCTCTCTTCCTTTGTTTTTCCTTCTCTCTCTCTTCCTTTTCTTCTCTCTCTCGCTTTCTTTCTTCTTCGCTCTCTCTTTCTTTCTTCCTCGCTCTCTGTTACTCTTTCTCTTTTTTTCTTTGTTTATCTGTCTCACTTTCTGCTTGCCTTGCCTTGCATTCTCTCTCTCTTTCTCTCTTTATTTATTTATTTATTTATTTCCTTCTTTCTCTCTCTTTTTCTTTACCACTCTTTCCTCCCACTCTTCTTTTTCCTTACTTTCTTTCCTTTTCTCTTTCTTTCTTTCTTTCTTTTCTTTCTTTCTTCTTCTTTCTTTCTTTCTTTCTTTCTTTCTTTCTTTCTTTCTCTTTTTTCTTTTGTTCTCTCTCTCTCTTTCTCCCTTTCTTTCTCCCTTCTTTCTTTATTTCTTCCTTCCTTCCTTCCTTTCTTTTCTTCTTTTTTTACTTTTTTCTTTCTTTTTTCTTTCTTTCTTTATATCCCTTTCTCTCTCTTTATATCCCTTTCTCTCCTCTTTCTCCTCTCGCTCTCTCACTCTTTCTTCTTTGCTCTCTTTCTTTCTTTCTTTCTTTCTTTCTCTCTTTCTTTCTTTCTTTCCCTCTTTCTTTTGCTCTCTTTCTCTTTTTTAGTTTCTTTCTTTCTCTGTCCTTCTCACTTTCTCTCCCTCTCTTTCTCACTCACACTTTTTTCTTTCTCTTTCTTTCTTTCTCTCTTTTTTCTTTCTTTTTTTATATCCCTTTCTCTCTCTTTATATCCCTTTCTCTCCTCTTTCTCCTCTCGCTCTCTCACTTTTTCTTTCTTCTTTGCTCTCTTTTTCTCTTTCTCTCTCTTTCTTTCTTTCCCGCTTTCTCTTGCTCTCTTTCTCTTTTTCAGTTTCTTTCTCTGTTTTTCTCACTTTCTCTACCTCTTTCTCCCGCTTTCTTTCTTTTTCTTTTTTTCTTTCTTTTTTTATATCCCTTTCTCTCTCTTTATATCCCTTTCTCTCCTCCTTCTCCTCTCGCTCTCTCAATCTTTCTTTCTTTTGTTCTCTCTCTCTCTTCTTTCTTTCTTTCTTTCTTTCTTTCTTTCTTTTGTCTTTCTCTCTCTCTTTCTTTTTCTCTCTTTCCCTTTCTCATCTTCTTTTTCCTTGCTCTCTTTCTTTCTCTCTCTTTCTCTTTTTTACTTTACTCTCTTTCCCTCTTTTCCTGTCTTTTCTTCTTTTTCCTTACTCTCTTTTTTCTCTTTCTCTTTTTTACTTTCTTTCTTTCTCTCTCTCTCTCTCTTTCTTTTTTCTTTCACCTTTTTCCTCTCTCTTTCTTTCTTTTTCTCCCTTACCCTCTCTCTATTTCTTTCTTTTTTCTTCCTTCCTTCCTTCCTTCCTTCCTTCCTTCCTTTCTTTCTTTCTTTCTTTCTTTCTTTCTTTCTTTCTTTCTTTCTTTCTTTCTTTCTTTCTTTCTTTCTTTCTTTCTTTCTTTCTTTCTTTCGTCTTTCTCTCTCTTTCTTTTTCTCTCTTTCCCTTTCTCATCTTCTTTTTCCTTGCTCTCTTTCTTTCTCTCTCTCTTTCTCTTTCTCTTTTTACTTTACTCTCTTTCCCTCTTTCCCTCTCTTTTCTTCTTTTTCCTTACTCTCTTTTTTTCTCTTTCTCTTTTTACTTTCTTTCTTTCTCTCTCTCTCTCTTTCTTTTTTCTTTCACCTTTTTTCTCTCTCTTTCTTTCTTTTTCTCCCTTTCCCTCTCTCTATTTCTTTCTTTCTTTCTTTCTTTCTTTCTTTCTTTCTTTCTTTCTTTCTTTTCTTTCTTTCTTCCTTCCTTCCTTCCTTCCTTCCTTCCTTCCTTCCTTCCTTCCTTCCTTCCTTCCTTTCTCTCTCTTTATATCGCTTTCTCTCCTCTTTCTCCTCTCGCTCTCTCACTTTTTCTTTTCTTCTTTGCTCTCTTTCTCTCTCTCTCTCTCTTTCTTTCTTTCCCTCTTTCTCTTGCTCTCTTTCTCTTTTTTAGTTTCTTTCTCTGTCTTTCTCACTTTCTCTCCCTCTTTCTCCCGCTTTCTTTCTTTTTCTTTCATTCTTTCTCTCTTTTTTCTTTCTTTCTTTATATCCCTCTCTCTCTCTTTATATCCCTTTCTCTCCTCCTTCTCTCTCGCTCTCTCAATCTTTCTTCTTTTGTTCTCTCTCTTCTTTCTTTCTTTCTTTCTTTTGTCTTTCTCTCTCTCTTTCTTTTTCTCTCTTTCCCTTTCTCATCTTCTTTTTCTCTTCCTTCCTTCCTTCCTTCCTTCCTTCCTTTCTTTCTTTCTTTTTTCTTTCTTTCTTTCTCTCTCTCTCTCTCTCTCTCTTTCTCTCTTTTGTTCACTCTCTTTTTCTTTCTCTCTATCTCTCTCTCTTTTTTTCCTTTCACCTTTTTCCTCTCTCTTTCTTTCTTTTTCTCCCTTTGCCTCTCTCTATTTCTTTCTTTTTTTTCTTCCTTCTTCCTTCCTTCCTTCCTTCCTTCCTTCCTTCCTTCCTTCCTTCCTTCCTTCCTTTCTTCCTTTTTTTCTTTCTCTCTCTCTCTCTCTCTCTCTCTCTTTTGTTCACTCTCTTTTTCTTTATCTCTATCTCACTCTCTTTTTACTTTCTTTCTCTCTTTCTCTTGCTCTCTTTCTTTCTTTCTTTTTTCTCTCTTTCTTTTTTTACTTTCTTTCTTTCTCTATCTCTCTCTTTCTTTCACTCTGTTTCTCTCCTTCTCTCTCTCTCTTCCTTTGTTTTTCCTTCTCTCTCTCTTCCTTTTCTTCTCTCTCTCTCTTTCTTTCTTCTTCGCTCTCTCTTTCTTTCTTCCTCGCTCTCTGTTACTCTTTCTCTATTTTTCTTTGTTTATCTGTCTCACTTTCTGCCTTGCCTTGCCTTGCATTCTCTCTCTCTTTCTCTCTTTATTTATTTATTTATTTATTTCCTTCTTTCTCTCTCTTTTTCTTTACCACTCTTTCCCTCCCACTCTTCTTTTTCCTTACTTTCTTTCCTTTTCTCTTTCTTTCTTTCTTTCTTTTCTTTCTTTCTTTCTTTCTTTCTTTCTTTCTTTCTTTCTTTCTCTTTTTTCTTTTGTTCTCTCTCTCTCTTTCTCCCTTTCTTTCTCCCTTCTTTCTTTATTTCTTCCTTCCTTCCTTCCTTTCTTTTCTTCTTGTTTTACTTTTTTCTTTCTTTTTTCTTTCTTTCTTTATATCCCTTTCTCTCTCTTTATATCCCTTTCTCTCCTCTTTCTCCTCTCGCTCTCTCACTCTTTCTTCTTTGCTCTCTTTCTTTCTTTCTTTCTTTCTCTCTTTCTTTCTTTCTTTCCCTCTTTCTTTTGCTCTCTTTCTCTTTTTTAGTTTCTTTCTTTCTCTGTCCTTCTCACTTTCTCTCCCTCTCTTTCTCACTCACACTTTTTTTCTTTCTCTTCTTTCTTTCTCTCTTTTTTCTTTCTTTTTTATATCCCTTTCTCTCTCTTTATATCCCTTTCTCTCCTCTTTCTCCTCTCGCTCTCTCACTCTTTCTTTCTTCTTTGCTCTCTATCTCTTTCTTTTGTTCTCTCTCTCTTCTTTCTCTTTCTTTCTTTCTTTCTATCCCTTTCTCTCTCTTTATATCCCTTTCTCTCCTCTTTCTCCTCACGCTCTCTCACTCTTTCTTTCTTCTTTGCTCTCTTTCTTTCTCTCTCTCTCTTTCTTTCCCTCTTTCCCTTTCTCTCTTTCTCTTTTTAGTTTCTTTCTTTCTCTGACTTTCTCACTTTCTCTCCCTCTTTCTCACTCTTTTTTTCTTTTCTTTCTTTCTTGCTCTCTTTTTTCTTTCTTTCTTTATATCCCTTTCTCTCTCTTTATATCCCTTTCTCTCCTCTTTCTCCTCACGCTCTCTCACTCTTTCTTCTTTGCTCTCTTTCTTTCTCTCTCTCTTTCTTTCCCTCTTTCTCTTGCTCTCTTTCTCTTTTTTAGTTTCTTTCTTTCTCTGACTTTCTCACTTTCTCTCCCTCTTTCTCACTCTTTTTTTCTTTTTCTTTCTTTCTTTCTTGCTCTCTTTTTTCTTTCTTTCTTTATATCCCTTTCTCTCTCTTTATATCCCTTTCTCTCCTCTTTCTCCT
>NW_026800266.1:0-22500 GCF_032191835.1 Heteronotia binoei | reverse complement strand
TTTCTCTCTCTCTCTCTTTCTCTCTTTTGTTCACTCTCTTTTTCTTTATCTCTATCTCACTCTCTTTTTACTTTCTCTCTCTCTTTCTCTTGCTCTCTTTCTTTCTTTCTTTTTTCTCTCTTTCTTTTTTTACTTTCTTTCTTTCTCTATCTCTCTCTTTCTTTCACTCTGTTTCTCTCCTTCTCTCTCTCTCTTCCTTTGTTTTTCCTTCTCTCTCTCTTCCTTTTCTTCTCTCTCTCGCTTTCTTTCTTCTTCGCTCTCTCTTTCTTTCTTCCTCGCTCTCTGTTACTCTTTCTCTTTTTTTCTTTGTTTATCTGTCTCACTTTCTGCCTTGCCTTGCCTTGCATTCTCTCTCTTTCTCTCTTTATTTATTTATTTATTTATTTATTTCCTTCTTTCTCTCCCTTTTTCTTTACCACTCTTTCCCTCCCACTCTTCTTTTTCCTTACTTTCTTTCCTTTTCTCTTTCTTTCTTTCTTTCTTTCTTTCTTTCTTTCTTTCTTTCTTTCTTTCTTTCTTTCTTTCTCTTTTTTCTTTTGTTCTCTCTCTCTCTTTCTCCCTTTCTTTCTCCTTCTTTCTTTATTTCTTCCTTCCTTCCTTCCTTCCTTTCTTTTCTTCTTTTTTTACTTTTTTCTTTCTTTTTTCTTTCTTTCTTTATATCCCTTTCTCTCTCTTTATATCCCTTTCTCTCCTCTTTCTCCTCTCGCTCTCTCACTCTTTCTTCTTTGCTCTCTTTCTTTCTTTCTTTCTTTCTCTCTTTCTCTCTTTCTTTCTTTCTTTCCCTCTTTCTTTTGCTCTCTTTCTCTTTTTTAGTTTCTTTCTTTCTCTGTCCTTCTCACTTTCTCTCCCTCTCTTTCTCACTCACACTTTTTTCTTTCTCTTTCTTTCTTTCTCTCTTTTTTCTTTCCTTTTTTATATCCCTTTCTCTCTCTTTATATCCCTTTCTCTCCTCTTTCTCCTCTCGCTCTCTCACTCTTTCTTTCTTCTTTGCTCTCTATCTCTTTCTTTTGTTCTCTCTCTCTTCTTTCTCTTTCTTTCTTTCTTTCTATCCCTTTCTCTCTCTTTATATCCCTTTCTCTCCTCTTTCTCCTCACGCTCTCTCACTCTTTCTTTCTTCTTTGCTCTCTTTCTTTCTCTCTCTCTCTTTCTTTCCCTCTTTCTCTCTTTCTCTTTTTTAGTTTCTTTCTCTGACTTTCTCACTTTCTCTCCCTCTTTCTCACTCTTTTTTTCTTTTTCTTTCTTTCTTGCTCTCTTTTTTCTTTCTTTCTTTATATCCCTTTCTCTCTCTTTATATCCCTTTCTCTCCTCTTTCTCCTCACGCTCTCTCACTCTTTCTTTCTTCTTTGCTCTCTTTCTTTCTCTCTCTCTTTCTTTCCCTCTTTCTCTTGCTCTCTTTCTCTTTTTTAGTTTCTTTCTTTCTCTGACTTTCACACTTTCTCTCCCTCTTTCTCACTCTTTTTTTCTTTTTCTTTCTTTCTTGCTCTCTTTTTTCTTTCTTTCTTTATATCCCTTTCTCTCTCTTTATATCCCTTTCTCTCCTCTTTCTCCTCTCGCTCTCTCACTCTTTCTTTCTTTCTTTCTTTCTTTCTTTCTTTCTTTCTTTCTTTCTTTCTTTCTTTCTTTCTTTCTTTTCCTTTCTTTATATCCCTTTCTCTCCTCTTTCTCCTCTCGCTCTCTAACTCTTTCTTCTTTGCACTCTTTCTTTCTTTCTTTCTTTCTCTCTTTCTTTCTTTCTTTCCCTCTTTCTCTTGCTCTCTTTCTCTTATTTAGTTTCTTTCTTTCTCTGTCCTTCTCACTTTCTCTCCCTCTCTTTCTCACTCACACTTTCTTTCTTTCTCTTTCTTTCTTTCTTTCTTTCTTTCTTTCTTTCTCTCTTTTTTCTTTCTTTCTTTATATCCCTTTCTCTCTCTTTATATCAATTTCTCTCCTCTTTCTTCTCTCTCTCTCTCACTCTTTCTTTCTTCTTTGCTCTCTCTCTCTTTTGTTCTCTCTCTCTTCTTTCTCTTTCTTTCTTTCTTTCTTTCTTTCTTTCTTTCTTTCTTTCTATCCCTTTATCTCTCTTTATATTCCTTTCTCTCCTCTTTCTCCTCTCGCTCTCTCACGCTTTCTTCCTTCTTCGCTAACTTTCTCTCTCTCTCTTTCCCTCTTTCTCTTTCTCTCTTTCTCTTTTTTAGTTTCTTTCTTTCTTTGTCTTTCTCACTTTCTCTCCCTCTCTTTCTCTATCTTTCTTTCTTTCTCTCTTTTTTCTTTTTTTCTTTATATCCCTTTCTCTCTCTTTATATCAATTTCTCTCCTCTTTCTTCTCTCTCTCTCTCACTCTTTCTTTCTTCTTTGCTCTCTCTCTCTTTCTTTTGTTCTCTCTCTCTTCTTTCTCTTTCTTTCTTTCTTTCTTTCTTTCTATCTTTTTATCTCTCTTTATTTTCCTTTCTCTCCTCTTTCTCCTCTCGCTCTCTCACGCTTTCTTTCTTCTTCGCTAACTTTCTCTCTCTCTCTATCCCTCTTTCTCTTTCTCTCTTTCTCTTTTTTAGTTTCTTTCTTTCTTTGTCTTTCTCACTTTCTCTCCCTCTCTTTCTCTATCTTTCTTTCTTTCTCTCTTTTTTCTTTCTTTCTTTATATCCCTTTCTCTCTCTTTATATCCCTTTCTCTCCTCTTTCTCCTCTCGCTCTCTCACTCTTTCTTTCTTTTTTGCTCTCTCTCTCTTTCTTTCTTTTGTTCTCTCTCTCTCTTCTTTCTTTCTTTCTTTCTTTCTTTCTTCCTTCCTTCCTTCTTTCTTTATATCCCTTTCTCTCTCTTTATATCGCTTTCTCTCCTCTTTCTCCTCTCGCTCTCTCACTTTTTCTTCCTTCTTTGCTCTCTCTCTCTCTCTTTCTTTCTTTCCCTCTTTCTCTTGCTCTCTTTCTCTTTTTTAGTTTCTTTCTCTGTCTTTCTCACTTTCTCTCCCTCTTTCTCCCGCTTTCTTTCTTTTTCTTTCATTCTTTCTCTCTTTTTTCTTTCTTTCTTTATATCCCTTTCTCTCTCTTTATATCCCTTTCTCTCCTCCTTCTCCTCTCGCTCTCTCAATCTTTCTTTCTTTTGTTCTCTCTCTCTCTTCTTTCTTTCTTTCTTTTGTCTTTCTCTCTCTCTTTCTTTTTCTCTCTTTCCCTTTCTCATCTTCTTTTTCCTTGCTCTCTTTCTTTCTCTCTTTCTCACTTTACTCACTTTCCCTCTTTCCCTCTCTTTTCTTCTTTTTCCTTACTCTCTTTTTTTTCTCTTTCTCTTTTTACTTTCTTTCTTTCTTTCTCTCTATCTCTCTCTCTTTTTTTTTCTTTCACCTTTTTCCTCTCTCTTTCTTTCTTTTTCTCCCTTTGCCTCTCTCTATTTCTTTCTTTCTTTTTTCTTCCTTCCTTCCTTCCTTCCTTCCTTCCTTCCTTCCTTCCTTCCTTCCTTCCTTCCTTCCTTCCTTCCTTCCTTCCTTCCTTCCTTCCTTCCTTTTCTCTTTCTTTCTTTCTTTCTTTCTTTCTTTCTCTATCTCTCTTTTTTCTTTTGTTCTCTCTCTCTCTTTCTCCCTTTCTTTCTCCCTTCTTTCTTTATTTCTTCCTTCCTTCCTTTCTTTTTTTCTTTTTTTTCTTTTTTTACTTTTTTCTTTCTTTCTTTATATCCCTTTCTCTCTCTTTATATCCCTTTCTTTCCTCTTTCTCCTCACGCTCTCTCACTCTTTCTTTCTTCTTTGCTCTCTTTCTTTCTCTCTCTCTCTCTCTCTCTCTCTTTCTTTCCCTCTTTCTCTTTCTCTCTTTCTCTTTTTTAGTTTCGTTCTTTCTCTGACTTTCTCACTTTCTCTCCCTCTTTCTCACTCTTTTTTCTTTTTCTTTCTTTCTTGCTCTCTTTTTTCTTTCTTTCTTTATATCCCTTTCTCTCTCTTTATATCCCTTTCTCTCCTCTTTCTCCTCTCGCTCTCTCACTTTCTTCTTTGCTCTCTTTCTTTCTTTCTCTCTTTCTCTCTTTCTCTCTTTCTCTCTTTCTTTCTTTCTTTCCCTCTTTCTCTTGCTCTCTTTCTCTTTTTTAGTTTCTTTCTTTCTCTCTCCTTCTCACTTTCTCTCCCTCTCTTTCTCACTCACACTTTCTTTCTTTCTTTTTCTTTCTTTCTTTCTTTCTTTCTTTCTTTCTTTCTTTCTTTCTTTCTTTCTTTCTTCTTTCTTTATATCCCTTTCTCTCTCTTTATATCCCTTTCTCTCCTCTTTCTCCTCTCGCTCTCTCACACTTTCTTTCTTCTTTGCTCACTTTCTCTCTCTCTTTCCCTCTTTCTCTTGCTCTCTTTCTCTTTTTTAGATTCTTTCTTTCTCTGCCTTTCTCACTTTCTCTCCCTCTCTTTCTCGATCTTTCTTTCTTTGTCTCTTTTTTCTTTCTTTCTTTATATCCCTTTATCTCTCTTTATATCCCTTTCTCTCCTCTTTTTCCTCGCTCTCTCACTCTTTCTTTATTCTTTGCTCTTTCTTTCTTTCTTTATATCCCTTTCTCTCTCTTTATATCGCTTTCTCTCCTCTTTCTCCTCTCGCTCTCTCACTTTTTCTTTCTTCTTTGCTCTCTTTTTCTCTTTCTCTCTCTTTCTTTCTTTCCCGCTTTCTCTTGCTCTCTTTCTCTTTTTTAGTTTCTTTCTCTGTTTTTCTCACTTTCTCTACCTCTTTCTCCCGCTTTCTTTCTTTTTCTTTTTTTCTTTCTTTTTTTATATCCCTTTCTCTCTCTTTATATCCCTTTCTCTCCTCCTTCTCCTCTCGCTCTCTCAATCTTTCTTTCTTTTGTTCTCTCTCTCTCTTCTTTCTTTCTTTCTTTCTTTCTTTCTTTCTTTCTTTCTTTCTTTCTTTCTTTGTCTTTCTCTCTCTCTTTCTTTTTCTCTCTTTCCCTTTCTCATCTTCTTTTTCCTTGCTCTCTTTCTTTCTCTCTCTTTCTCTTTTTTACTTTACTCTCTTTCCCTCTTTTCCTGTCTTTTCTTCTTTTTCCTTACTCTCTTTTTTCTCTTTCTCTTTTTACTTTCTTTCTTTCTCTCTCTCTCTCTCTTTCTTTTTTCTTTCACCTTTTTCCTCTCTCTTTCTTTCTTTTTCTCCCTTACCCTCTCTCTATTTCTTTCTTTTTTCTTCCTTCCTTTCTTTCTTTCTTTCTTTCTTTCTTTCTTTCTTTCTTTCTTTCTTTCTTTCTTTCTTTCTTTCGTCTTTCTCTCTCTTTCTTTTTCTCTCTCTCCCTTTCTCATCTTCTTTTTCCTTGCTCTCTTTCTTTCTCTCTCTCTTTCTCTTTCTCTTTTTTACTTTACTCTCTTTCCCTCTCTTTTCTTCTTTTTCCTTACTCTCTTTTTTTCTCTTTCTCTTTTTACTTTCTTTCTTTCTCTCTCTCTCTCTCTTTCTTTTTTCTTTCACCTTTTTTCTCTCTCTTTCTTTCTTTTTCTCCCTTTCCCTCTCTCTATTTCTTTCTTTCTTTCTTTCTTTCTTTCTTTCTTTCTTTCTTTCTTTCTTTCTTTCTTTCTTTCTTTCTTTCTTTCTTTCTTTCTTTCTTTCTTTCTTTCTTTCTTCCTTCCTTCCTTCTTTATATCCCTTTCTCTCTCTTTATATCGCTTTCTCTCCTCTTTCTCCTCTCGCTCTCTCACTTTTTCTTTCTTCTTTGCTCTCTCTCTCTCTCTCTCTCTCTTTCTTTCTTTCCCTCTTTCTCTTGCTCTCTTTCTCTTTTTTAGTTTCTTTCTCTGTCTTTCTCACTTTCTCTCCCTCTTTCTCCCGCTTTCTTTCTTTTTCTTTCATTCTTTCTCTCTTTTTTCTTTCTTTCTTTATATCCCTCTCTCTCTCTTTATATCCCTTTCTCTCCTCCTTCTCCTCTCGCTCTCTCAATCTTTCTTTCTTTTGCTCTCTCTCTTCTTTCTTTCTTTCTTTTGTCTTTCTCTCTCTCTTTCTTTTTCTCTCTTTCCCTTTCTCATCTTCTTTTTCTCTTCCTTCCTTCCTTCCTTCCTTTCTTTCTTTTTTCTTTCTTTCTTTCTTTCTCTCTCTCTCTCTCTCTCTCTTTCTCTCTTTTGTTCACTCTCTTTTTCTTTCTCTCTATCTCACTCTCTTTTTACTTTCTCTCTCTCTTTCTCTTGCTCTCTTTCTTTCTTTTTTCTCTCTTTCTTTTTTTACTTTCTTTCTTTCTCTCTCTCTCTCTTTCTTTCACTCTGTTTCTCTCCTTCTCTCTCTCTCTTCCTTTGTTTTTCCTTCTCTCTCTCCCCCTTTTCTTCTCTCTCTCTCTTTCTTCTTCACTCTCTCTTTCTTTCTTCCTCGCTCTCTGTTACTCTTTCTCTTTTTTTTCTTTGTTTATCTGTCTCACTTTCTGCCTTGCCTTGCCTTGCATTCTCTCTCTCTTTCTCTCTCTCTTTATTTATTTATTTATTTCCTTCTTTCTCTCTCTTTTTCTTTACCACTCTTTCCTTCCCACTCTTCCCACTCTTCTTTTTCCTTACTTTCTTTCTTTTTCTCTTTCTTTCTTTTTCTCTTTCTTTCTTTTTTCTTTCTTTCTTTCTTTCTTTCTTTCTTTTTTCTTTCTTTCTTTCTTTCTTTCTTTCTCGATCTCTCTTTTTTCTTTTGTTCTCTCTCTCTTTCTCCCTTTCTTTCTCCCTTCTTTCTTTATTTCTTCCTTCCTTCCTTTCTTTTCTTCTTTTTTTACTTTTTTCTTTCTTTTTTCTTTCTTTCTTTATATCCCTTTCTCTCTCTTTATATCCCTTTCTCTCCTCTTTCCTCCTCTCGCTCTCTCACTCTTTCTTCTTTGCTCTCTTTCTTTCTTTCTCTCTTTCTCTCTTTCTTTCTTTCTTTCCCTCTTTCTCTTTCTCTCTTTCTCTTTTTTAGTTTCTTTCTTTCTTTGTCCTTCTCACTTTCTCTCCCTCTCCTTCTCACTCATACTTTTTTCTTTCTCTTTCTTTCTTGCTCTCTTTTTTCTTTCTTTCTTTATATCCCTTTCTCTCTCTTTATATCCCTTTCTCTCCTCTTTCTCCTCTCGCTCTCTCACTCTTTCTTCTTTGCTCTCTTTCTTTCTTTCTTTCTCTCTTTCTCTCTTTCTTTCTTTCTTTCCCTCTTTCTTTTGCTCTCTTTCTCTTTTTTAGTTTCTTTCTTTCTCTGTCCTTCTCACTTTCTCTCCCTCTCTTTCTCACTCACACTTTTTTCTTTCTCTTTCTTTCTTTCTCTCTTTTTTCTTTCTTTTTTTATATCCCTTTCTCTCTCTTTATATCCCTTTCTCTCCTCTTTCTCCTCTCGCTCTCTCACTCTTTCTTTCTTCTTTGCTCTCTATCTCTTTCTTTTGTTCTCTCTCTCTTCTTTCTCTTTCTTTCTTTCTTTCTATCCCTTTCTCTCTCTTTATATCCCTTTCTCTCCTCTTTCTCCTCACGCTCTCTCACTCTTTCTTTCTTCTTTGCTCTCTTTCTTTCTTTCTCTCTCTCTCTTTCTTTCCCTCTTTCTCTTTCTCTCTTTCTCTTTTTTAGTTTCTTTCTTTCTCTGACTTTCTCACTTTCTCTCCCTCTTTCTCACTCTTTTTTTCTTTTTCTTTCTTTCTTGCTCTCTTTTTTCTTTCTTTCTTTATATCCCTTTCTCTCTCTTTATATCCCTTTCTCTCCTCTTTCTCCTCACGCTCTCTCACTCTTTCTTTCTTCTTTGCTCTCTTTCTTTCTCTCTCTCTTTCTTTCCCTCTTTCTCTTGCTCTCTTTCTCTTTTTAGTTTCTTTCTTTCTCTGACTTTCTCACTTTCTCTCCCTCTTTCTCACTCTTTTTTTCTTTTTCTTTCTTTCTTTCTCTCTTTTTTCTTTCTTTCTTTATATCCCTTTCTCTCTCTTTATATCAATTTCTCTCCTCTTTCTTCTCTCTCTCTCTCACTCTTTCTTTCTTCTTTGCTCTCTCTCTCTTTTGTTCTCTCTCTCTTCTTTCTCTTTCTTTCTTTCTTTCTTTCTTTCTTTTCCTTTCTTTATATCCCTTTCTCTCTCTTTATATCCCTTTCTCTCCTCTTTCTCCTCTCGCTCTCTCACTCTTTCTTTCTTTCTTTCTTTCTTTCTTTCTTTCTTTCTT
This sequence comes from Heteronotia binoei, assembly GCF_032191835.1. Lineage (NCBI taxonomy): Eukaryota > Metazoa > Chordata > Lepidosauria > Squamata > Gekkonidae > Heteronotia > Heteronotia binoei. The sequence goes on along the minus strand of NW_026800266.1, from coordinate 14,465 downwards.
TCTTTCTTTCTTTCTTTCTTTCTCTCTCTCTCTCTTTCTCTCTTTTGTTCACTCTCTTTTTCTCTCTCTCTCTCTTTCTCTCTTTTGTTCACTCTCTTTTTCTTTCTCTCTATCTCACTCTCTTTTTACTTTCTCTCTCTCTTTCTCTTGCTCTCTTTCTTTCTTTCTTTCTTTCTCTCTTTCTTTTTTTACTTTCTTTCTTTCTCTATCTCTCTCTTTCTTTCACTCTGTTTCTCTCCTTCTCTCTCTCTTCCTTTGTTTTTCCTTCTCTCTCTCTTCCTTTTCTTCTCTCTCTCTCTTTCTTTCTTCCTCGCTCTCTCTTTCTTTCTTCCTCGCTCTCTGTTACTCTTTCTCTTTTTTTTCTTTGTTTATCTGTCTCACTTTCTGCTTTGCCTTGCCTTGCATTCTCTCTCTCTTTCTCTCTCTCTCTCTCTCTTTATTTATTTATTTATTTCCTTCTTTCTCTCTCTTTTTCTTTACCACTCTTTCCCTCCCACTCTTCTTTTTCCTTACTTTCTTTCCTTTTCTTTCTTTCTTTCTTTCTTTCTTTCTTTCTTTCTTTCTTTCTTTCTTTCTTTCTTTCTTTCTTTCTTTCTTTCTTTCTTTCTTTCTTTCTTTCTTTCTTTCTTTCCTTCTTTCCTTCTTTCCTTCTTTCCTTTTCTCTTTCTTTCTTTCTTTCTTTCTTTCTTTCTTTCTTTCTTTCTTTCTTTCTCTATCTCTCTTTTTTCTTTTGTTCTCTCTCTCTCTCCCTTTCTTTCTCCCTTCTTTCTTTATTTCTTCCTTCCTTCCTTTCTTTTCTTCTTTTTTTACTTTTTTATTTCTTTTTTATTTCTTTCTTTATGTCCCTTTCTCTCTCTTTATATCCCTTTCTCTCCTCTTTCTCCTCTCGCTCTCTCACTCTTTCTTTCTTCTTTGCTCTCTCTCTCTCTTTCTTTTGTTCTCTCTCTCTTCTTTTTCTTTCTTTCTTTCTTTCTTTCTATCCCTTTCTCTCTCTTTATATCCCTTTCTCTCCTCTTTCTCCTCACGCTCTCTCACTCTTTCTTTCTTCTTTGCTCTCTTTCTTTCTCTCTCTCTCTCTCTTTCTTTCCCTCTTTTGCTTGCTCTCTTTCTCTTTTTTAGTTTCTTTTTTTCTTTCTTGCTCTCTTTTTTCTTTCTTTCTTTATATCCCTTTCTCTCTCTTTATATCCCTTTCTCTCCTCTTTCTCCTTTCTTTCTTTCTTTCTTTCTTTCTTTCTTTCTTTCTTTCTTTCTTTCTTTCTTTCTCTCTCTCTCTCTTTCTCTCTTTTGTTCACTCTCTTTTTCTCTCTCTCTCTCTTTCTCTCTTTTGTTCACTCTCTTTTTCTTTCTCTCTATCTCACTCTCTTTTTACTTTCTCTCTCTCTTTCTCTTGCTCTCTTTCTTTCTTTCTTTCTTTCTTTCTCTCTTTCTTTTTTTACTTTCTTTCTTTCTCTATCTCTCTCTTTCTTTCACTCTGTTTCTCTCCTTCTCTCTCTCTTCCTTTGTTTTTCCTTCTCTCTCTCTTCCTTTTCTTCTCTCTCTCTCTTTCTTTCTTCCTCGCTCTCTCTTTCTTTCTTCCTCGCTCTCTGTTACTCTTTCTCTTTTTTTTCTTTGTTTATCTGTCTCACTTTCTGCTTTGCCTTGCCTTGCATTCTCTCTCTCTTTCTCTCTCTCTCTCTCTCTTTATTTATTTATTTATTTCCTTCTTTCTCTCTCTTTTTCTTTACCACTCTTTCCCTCCCACTCTTCTTTTTCCTTACTTTCTTTCCTTTTCTCTTTCTTTCTTTCTTTCTTTCTTTCTTTCTTTCTTTCTTTCTTTCTTTCTTTCTTTCTTTCTTTCTTTCTTTCTTTCTTTCTTTCTTTCTTTCTTCTTCTTCTTTCCTTCTTTCCTTCTTTCCTTTTCTCTTTCTTTCTTTCTTTCTTTCTTTCTTTCTTTCTTTCTTTCTTTCTTTCTCTATCTCTCTTTTTTCTTTTGTTCTCTCTCTCTCTCCCTTTCTTTCTCCCTTCTTTCTTTATTTCTTCCTTCCTTCCTTTCTTTTCTTCTTTTTTTACTTTTTTATTTCTTTTTTATTTCTTTCTTTATGTCCCTTTCTCTCTCTTTATATCCCTTTCTCTCCTCTTTCTCCTCTCGCTCTCTCACTCTTTCTTTCTTCTTTGCTCTCTCTCTCTCTTTCTTTTGTTCTCTCTCTCTTCTTTTTCTTTCTTTCTTTCTTTCTTTCTATCCCTTTCTCTCTCTTTATATCCCTTTCTCTCCTCTTTCTCCTCACGCTCTCTCACTCTTTCTTTCTTCTTTGCTCTCTTTCTTTCTCTCTCTCTCTCTCTTTCTTTCCCTCTTTCGCTTGCTCTCTTTCTCTTTTTTAGTTTCTTTTTTTCTTTCTTGCTCTCTTTTTTCTTTCTTTCTTTATATCCCTTTCTCTCTCTTTATATCCCTTTCTCTCCTCTTTCTCCTTTCTTTCTTTCTTTCTTTCTTTCTTTCTTTCTTTCTTTCTTTCTTTCTTTCTTTCTTTCTTTCTTTCTTTCTTTTCCTTTCTTTATATCCCTTTCTCTCTCTTTATATCCCTTTCTCTCCTCTTTCTCCTCTCGCTCTCTTACTCTTTCTTCTTTGCTCTCTTTCTTTCTTTCTTTCTTTCTTTCTCTCTTTCTCTCTTTCTTTCTTTCTTTCCCTCTTTCTCTTGCTCTCTTTCTGTTTTTTAGTTTCTTTCTTTCTCTGTCCTTCTCACTTTCTCTCCCTCTCTTTCTCACTCACACTTTCTTTCTCTTTCTTTCTTTCTTTCTTTCTCTCTTTCTCTCTTTCTCTCTTTCTCTCTTTCTCTCTTTCTTTCTTTCTCTCTTTTTTCTTTCTTTCTTTATATCCCTTTCTCTCTCTTTATATCAATTTCTCTCCTCTTTCTTCTCTCTCTCTCTCACTCTTTCTTTCTTCTTTGCTCTCTCTCTCTTTCTTTTGTTCTCTCTCTCTTCTTTCTCTTTCTTTCTTTCTTTCTTTCTTTCTATCTATCTTTTTATCTCTCTTTATATTCCTTTCTCTCCTCTTTCTCCTCTCGCTCTCTCACGCTTTCTTTCTTCTTCGCTAACTTTCTCTCTCTCTCTATCCCTCTTTCTCTTTCTCTCTTTCTCTTTTTTAGTTTCTTTCTTTCTTTGTCTTTCTCACTTTCTCTCCCTCTCTTTCTCTATCTTTCTTTCTTTCTCTCTTTTTTCTTTCTTTCTTTATATCCCTTTCTCTCTCTTTATATCCCTTTCTCTCCTCTTTCTCCTCTCGCTCTCTCACTCTTTCTTTCTTTTTTGCTCTCTCTCTTTCTTTCTTTTGTTCTCTCTCTCTTCTTTCTTTCTTTCTTTCTTTCTTTCTTTCTTTCTTTCTTTCTTTCTTTCTTTCTTTCTTTCTTTCTTTCTTCCTTCCTTCCTTCTTTCTTTATATCCCTTTCTCTCTCTTTATATCGCTTTCTCTCCTCTTTCTCCTCTCGCTCTCTCACTTTTTCTTCCTTCTTTGCTCTCTCTCTCTCTCTTTCTTTCTTTCCCTCTTTCTCTTGCTCTCTTTCTCTTTTTTAGTTTCTTTCTTTCTCTGACTCTCTCCCTCTTTCTCACTCTTTTTTTCTTTTTCTTTCTTTCTTGCTCTCTTTTTTCTTTCTTTCTTTATATCCCTTTCTCTCTCTTTATATCCCTTTCTCTCCTCTTTCTCCTCACGCTCTCTCACTCTTTCTTTCTTCTTTGCTCTCTTTCTTTCTCTCTCTCTTTCTTTCCCTCTTTCTCTTGCTCTCTTTCTCTTTTTTAGTTTCTTTCTTTCTCTGACTTTCTCACTTTCTCTCCCTCTTTCTCACTCTTTTTTTCTTTTTCTTTCTTTCTTTCTCTCTTTTTTCTTTCTTTCTTATATCCCTTTCTCTCTCTTTATATCAATTTCTCTCCTCTTTCTTCTCTCTCTCTCTCACTCTTTCTTTCTTCTTTGCTCTCTCTCTCTTTTGTTCTCTCTCTCTTCTTTCTCTTTCTTTCTTTCTTTCTTTCTTTCTTTCTTTCTTTCTTTCTTTTCCTTTCTTTATATCCCTTTCTCTCTCTTTATATCCCTTTCTCTCCTCTTTCTCCTCTCGCTCTCTAACGCTTTCTTCTTTGCACTCTTTCTTTCTTTCTCTCTTTCTTTCTTTCTTTCCCTCTTTCTCTTGCTCTCTTTCTCTTTTTTAGTTTCTTTCTTTCTCTGTCCTTCTCACTTTCTCTCCCTCTCTTTCTCACTCACACTTTCTTTCTTTCTCTTTCTTTCTTTCTTTCTTTCTCTCTTTTTTCTTTCTTTCTTTATATCCCTTTCTCTCTCTTTATATCCCTTTCTCTCCTCTTTCTCCTCTCGCTCTCTCACTCTTTCTTCTTTGCTCTCTTTCTTTCTTTCTTTCTCTCTTTCTCTCTTTCTTTCTTTCTTTCCCTCTTTCTTTTGCTCTCTTTCTCTTTTTTAGTTTCTTTCTTTCTCTGTCCTTCTCACTTTCTCTCCCTCTCTTTCTCACTCACACTTTTTTCTTTCTCTTTCTTTCTTTCTCTCTTTTTTCTTTCTTTTTTTATATCCCTTTCTCTCTCTTTATATCCCTTTCTCTCCTCTTTCTCCTCTCGCTCTCTCACTCTTTCTTTCTTCTTTGCTCTCTATCTCTTTCTTTTGTTCTCTCTCTCTTCTTTCTCTTTCTTTCTTTCTTTCTATCCCTTTCTCTCTCTTTATATCCCTTTCTCTCCTCTTTCTCCTCACGCTCTCTCACTCTTTCTTTCTTCTTTGCTCTCTTTCTTTCTTTCTCTCTCTCTCTTTCTTTCCCTCTTTCTCTTTCTCTCTTTCTCTTTTTTAGTTTCTTTCTTTCTCTGACTTTCTCACTTTCTCTCCCTCTTTCTCACTCTTTTTTTCTTTTTCTTTCTTTCTTGCTCTCTTTTTTCTTTCTTTCTTTATATCCCTTTCTCTCTCTTTATATCCCTTTCTCTCCTCTTTCTCCTCACGCTCTCTCACTCTTTCTTTCTTCTTTGCTCTCTTTCTTTCTCTCTCTCTTTCTTTCCCTCTTTCTCTTGCTCTCTTTCTCTTTTTTAGTTTCTTTCTTTCTCTGACTTTCTCACTTTCTCTCCCTCTTTCTCACTCTTTTTTTCTTTTTCTTTCTTTCTTTCTCTCTTTTTTCTTTCTTTCTTTATATCCCTTTCTCTCTCTTTATATCAATTTCTCTCCTCTTTCTTCTCTCTCTCTCTCACTCTTTCTTTCTTCTTTGCTCTCTCTCTCTTTTGTTCTCTCTCTCTTCTTTCTCTTTCTTTCTTTCTTTCTTTCTTTCTTTCTTTCTTTCTTTCTTTCTTTCTTTCTTTTCCTTTCTTTATATCCCTTTCTCTCTCTTTATATCCCTTTCTCTCCTCTTTCTCCTCTCGCTCTCTAACGCTTTCTTCTTTGCACTCTTTCTTTCTTTCTCTCTTTCTTTCTTTCTTTCCCTCTTTCTCTTGCTCTCTTTCTCTTTTTTAGTTTCTTTCTTTCTCTGTCCTTCTCACTTTCTCTCCCTCTCTTTCTCACTCACACTTTCTTTCTTTCTCTTATTTCTTTCTTTCTTTCTCTCTTTTTTCTTTCTTTCTTTATATCCCTTTCTCTCTCTTTATATCCCTTTCTCTCCTCTTTCTCCTCTCGCTCTCTCACTCTTTCTTCTTTGCTCTCTTTCTTTCTTTCTTTCTCTCTTTCTCTCTTTCTTTCTTTCTTTCTTTCCCTCTTTCTTTTGCTCTCTTTCTCTTTTTTAGTTTCTTTCTTTCTCTGTCCTTCTCACTTTCTCTCCCTCTCTTTCTCACTCACACTTTTTTCTTTCTCTTTCTTTCTTTCTCTCTTTTTTCTTTCTTTTTTTATATCCCTTTCTCTCTCTTTATATCCCTTTCTCTCCTCTTTCTCCTCTCGCTCTCTCACTCTTTCTTTCTTCTTTGCTCTCTATCTCTTTCTTTTGTTCTCTCTCTCTTCTTTCTCTTTCTTTCTTTCTTTCTTTCTATCCCTTTCTCTCTCTTTATATCCCTTTCTCTCCTCTTTCTCCTCACGCTCTCTCACTCTTTCTTTCTTCTTTGCTCTCTTTCTTTCTTTCTCTCTCTCTCTTTCTTTCCCTCTTTCTCTTTCTCTCTTTCTCTTTTTTAGTTTCTTTCTTTCTCTGACTTTCTCACTTTCTCTCCCTCTTTCTCACTCTTTTTTTCTTTTTCTTTCTTTCTTGCTCTCTTTTTTCTTTCTTTCTTTATATCCCTTTCTCTCTCTTTATATCCCTTTCTCTCCTCTTTCTCCTCACGCTCTCTCACTCTTTCTTTCTTCTTTGCTCTCTTTCTTTCTCTCTCTCTTTCTTTCCCTCTTTCTCTTGCTCTCTTTCTCTTTTTTAGTTTCTTTCTTTCTCTGACTTCTCACTTTCTCTCCCTCTTTCTCACTCTTTTTTTTCTTTTTCTTTCTTTCTTTCTCTCTTTTTTCTTTCTTTTTTTATATCCCTTTCTCTCTCTTTATATCAATTTCTCTCCTCTTTCTTCTCTCTCTCTCTCACTCTTTCTTTCTTCTTTGCTCTCTCTCTCTTTTGTTCTCTCTCTCTTCTTTCTCTTTCTTTCTTTCTTTCTTTCTTTCTTTCTTTCTTTCTTTCTTTCTTTCTTTCTTTCTTTTCCTTTCTTTATATCCCTTTCTCTCTCTTTATATCCCTTTCTCTCCTCTTTCTCCTCTCGCTCTCTAACGCTTTCTTCTTTGCACTCTTTCTTTCTTTCTCATCTTTCTTTCTTTCTTTCCCTCTTTCTCTTGCTCTCTTTCTCTTTTTAGTTTCTTTCTTTCTCTGTCCTTCTCACTTTCTCTCCCTCTCTTTCTCACTCACACTTTCTTTCTTTCTCTCTTTCTTTCTTTCTTTCTTTCTCTCTTTTTCTTTCTTTCTTTATATCCCTTTCTCTCTCTTTATATCCCTTTCTCTCCTCTTTCCTCCTCTCGCTCTCTCACTCTTTCTTCTTTGCTCTCTTTCTTTCTTTCTTTCTCTCTTTCTCTCTTCTCTCTCTTTCTTTCCCTCTTTCTTTTGCTCTCTTTCTCTTTTTTAGTTTCTTTCTTTCTCTGTCCTTCTCACTTTCTCTCCCTCTCTTTCTCACTCACACTTTTTTCTTTCTCTTTCTTTCTTTCTCTCTTTTTTCTTTCTTTTTTTATATCCCTTTCTCTCTCTTTATATCCCTTTCTCTCCTCTTTCTCCTCTCGCTCTCTCACTCTTTCTTTCTTCTTTGCTCTCTATCTCTTTCTTTTGTTCTCTCTCTCTTCTTTCTCTTTCTTTCTTTCTTTCTTTCTTTCTATCCCTTTCTCTCTCTTTATATCCCTTTCTCTCCTCTTTCTCCTCACGCTCTCTCACTCTTTCTTTCTTCTTTGCTCTCTTTCTTTCTTTCTCTCTCTCTCTTTCTTTCCCTCTTTCTCTTTCTCTCTTTCTCTTTTTTAGTTTCTTTCTTTCTCTGACTTTCTCACTTTCTCTCCCTCTTTCTCACTCTTTTTTTCTTTTTCTTTCTTTCTTGCTCTCTTTTTTCTTTCTTTCTTTATATCCCTTTCTCTCTCTTTATATCCCTTTCTCTCCTCTTTCTCCTCACGCTCTCTCACTCTTTCTTTCTTCTTTGCTCTCTTTCTTTCTCTCTCTCTTTCTTTCCCTCTTTCTCTTGCTCTCTTTCTCTTTTTTAGTTTCTTTCTTTCTCTGACTTTCTCACTTTCTCTCCCTCTTTCTCACTCTTTTTTTCTTTTTCTTTCTTTCTTTCTCTCTTTTTTCTTTCTTTCTTTATATCCCTTTCTCTCTCTTTATATCAATTTCTCTCCTCTTTCTTCTCTCTCTCTCTCACTCTTTCTTTCTTCTTTGCTCTCTCTCTCTTTTGTTCTCTCTCTCTTCTTTCTCTTTCTTTCTTTCTTTCTTTCTTTCTTTCTTTCTTTCTTTCTTTCTTTCTTTCTTTCTTTCTTTCTTTCTTTTCCTTTCTTTATATCCCTTTCTCTCTCTTTATATCCCTTTCTCTCCTCTTTCTCCTCTCGCTCTCTAACGCTTTCTTCTTTGCACTCTTTCTTTCTTTCTCTCTTTCTTTCTTTCTTTCCCTCTTTCTCTTGCTCTCTTTCTCTTTTTTAGTTTCTTTCTTTCTCTGTCCTTCTCACTTTCTCTCCCTCTCTTTCTCACTCACACTTTCTTTCTTTCTCTTTCTTTCTTTCTTTCTTTCTCTCTTTTTTCTTTCTTTCTTTATATCCCTTTCTCTCTCTTTATATCCCTTTCTCTCCTCTTTCTCCTCTCGCTCTCTCACTCTTTCTTCTTTGCTCTCTTTCTTTCTTTCTTTCTCTCTTTCTCTCTTTCTTTCTTTCTTTCCCTCTTTCTTTTGCTCTCTTTCTCTTTTTTAGTTTCTTTCTTTCTCTGTCCTTCTCACTTTCTCTCCCTCTCTTTCTCACTCACACTTTTTTCTTTCTCTTTCTTTCTTTCTCTCTTTTTTCTTTCTTTTTTTATATCCCTTTCTCTCTCTTTATATCCCTTTCTCTCCTCTTTCTCCTCTCGCTCTCTCACTCTTTCTTTCTTCTTTGCTCTCTATCTCTTTCTTTTGTTCTCTCTCTCTTCTTTCTCTTTCTTTCTTTCTTTCTATCCCTTTCTCTCTCTTTATATCCCTTTCTCTCCTCTTTCTCCTCACGCTCTCTCACTCTTTCTTTCTTCTTTGCTCTCTTTCTTTCTTTCTCTCTCTCTCTTTCTTTCCCTCTTTCTCTTTCTCTCTTTCTCTTTTTTAGTTTCTTTCTTTCTCTGACTTTCTCACTTTCTCTCCCTCTTTCTCACTCTTTTTTTCTTTTTCTTTCTTTCTTGCTCTCTTTTTTCTTTCTTTCTTTATATCCCTTTCTCTCTCTTTATATCCCTTTCTCTCCTCTTTCTCCTCACGCTCTCTCACTCTTTCTTTCTTCTTTGCTCTCTTTCTTTCTCTCTCTCTTTCTTTCCCTCTTTCTCTTGCTCTCTTTCTCTTTTTTAGTTTCTTTCTTTCTCTGACTTTCTCACTTTCTCTCCCTCTTTCTCACTCTTTTTTTCTTTTTCTTTCTTTCTTTCTCTCTTTTTTCTTTCTTTCTTTATATCCCTTTCTCTCTCTTTATATCAATTTCTCTCCTCTTTCTTCTCTCTCTCTCTCACTCTTTCTTTCTTCTTTGCTCTCTCTCTCTTTTGTTCTCTCTCTCTTCTTTCTCTTTCTTTCTTTCTTTCTTTTCCTTTCTTTATATCCCTTTCTCTCTCTTTATATCCCTTTCTCTCCTCTTTCTCCTCTCGCTCTCTAACGCTTTCTTCTTTGCACTCTTTCTTTCTTTCTCTCTTTCTTTCTTTCTTTCCCTCTTTCTCTTGCTCTCTTTCTCTTTTTTAGTTTCTTTCTTTCTCTGTCCTTCTCACTTTCTCTCCCTCTCTTTCTCACTCACACTTTCTTTCTTTCTCTTTCTTTCTTTCTTTCTTTCTCTCTTTTTTCTTTCTTTCTTTATATCCCTTTCTCTCTCTTTATATCCCTTTCTCTCCTCTTTCTCCTCTCGCTCTCTCACTCTTTCTTCTTTGCTCTCTTTCTTTCTTTCTTTCTCTCTTTCTCTCTTTCTTTCTTTCTTTCCCTCTTTCTTTTGCTCTCTTTCTCTTTTTTAGTTTCTTTCTTTCTCTGTCCTTCTCACTTTCTCTCCCTCTCTTTCTCACTCACACTTTTTTCTTTCTCTTTCTTTCTTTCTCTCTTTTTTCTTTCTTTTTTTATATCCATTTCTCTCTCTTTATATCCCTTTCTCTCCTCTTTCTCCTCACGCTCTCTCACTCTTTCTTTCTTCTTTGCTCTCTTTCTTTCTCTCTCTCTCTCTCTTTCTTTCCCTCTTTCTCTTGCTCTCTTTCTCTTTTTTAGTTTCTTTCTTTCTCTGACTTTCTCACTTTCTCTCCCTCTTTCTCACTCTTTTTTTCTTTTTCTTTATTTCTTGCTCTCTTTTTTCTTTCTTTCTTTATATCCCTTTCTCTCTCTTTATATCCCTTTCTCTCCTCTTTCTCCTCACGCTCTCTCACTCTTTCTTTCTTCTTTGCTCTCTTTCTTTCTCTCTCTCTTTCTTTCCCTCTTTCTCTTGCTCTCTTTCTCTTTTTTAGTTTCTTTCTTTCTCTGACTTTCTCACTTTCTCTCCCTCTTTCTCACTCTTTTTTTCTTTTTCTTTCTTTCTTTCTCTCTTTTTCTTTCTTTCTTTATATCCCTTTCTCTCTCTTTATATCAATTTCTCTCCTCTTTCTTCTCTCTCTCTCTCACTCTTTCTTTCTTCTTTGCTCTCTCTCTCTTTTGTTCTCTCTCTCTTCTTTCTCTTTCTTTCTTTCTTTCTTTCTTTCTTTCTTTCTTTCTTTCTATCCCTTTATCTCTCTTTATATTCCTTTCTCTCCTCTTTCTCCTCTCGCTCTCTCACGCTTTCTTTCTTCTTCGCTAACTTTCTCTCTCTCTCTTTCCCTCTTTCTCTTTCTCTCTTTCTCTTTTTTAGTTTCTTTCTTTCTTTGTCTTTCTCACTTTCTCTCCCTCTCTTTCTCTATCTTTCTTTCTTTCTCTCTTTTTTCTTTCTTTCTTTATATCCCTTTCTCTCTCTTTATATCAATTTCTCTCCTCTTTCTTCTCTCTCTCTCTCACTCTTTCTTTCTTCTTTGCTCTCTCTCTCTTTCTTTTGTTCTCTCTCTCTTCTTTCTCTTTCTTTCTTTCTTTCTTTCTTTCTTTCTTTCTTTCTTCCTTCCTTCCTTCCTTCCTTCTTTCTTTATATCCCTTTCTCTCTCTTTATATCGCTTTCTCTCCTCTTTCTCCTCTCGCTCTCTCACTTTTTCTTCCTTCTTTGCTCTCTCTCTCTCTCTTTCTTTCTTTCCCTCTTTCTCTTGCTCTCTTTCTCTTTTTTAGTTTCTTTCTCTGTCTTTCTCACTTTCTCTCCCTCTTTCTCCCGCTTTCTTTCTTTTTCTTTCATTCTTTCTCTCTTTTTTCTTTCTTTCTTTATATCCCTTTGTCTCTCTTTATATCCCTTTCTCTCCTCCTTCTCCTCTCGCTCTCTCAATCTTTCTTTCTTTTGTTCTCTCTCTCTCTTCTTTCTTTCTTTCTTTCTTTTGTCTTTCTCTCTCTCTTTCTTTTTCTCTCTTTCCCTTTCTCATCTTCTTTTTCCTTGCTCTCTTTCTTTCTCTCTTTCTCTTTCTCACTTTACTCACTTTCCTCTTTCCCTCTCTTTTCTTCTTTTTCCTTACTCTCTTTTTTTCCTCTTTCTCTTTTTACTTTCTTTCTTTCTTTCTCTCTATCTCTCTCTCTTTTTTTTCTTTCACCTTTTTCCTCTCTCTTTCTTTCTTTTTCTCCCTTTGCCTCTCTCTATTTCTTTCTTTCTTTTTTCTTCCTTCCTTTCTTCCTTTCTTTCTTTCTTTCTTTCTTTCTTTCTTTCTCTCTCTCTCTCTCTCTTTCTCTCTTTTGTTCACTCTCTTTTTCTTTATCTCTATCTCACTCTCTTTTTACTTTCTCTCTCTCTTTCTCTTGCTCTCTTTCTTTCTTTCTTTTTTCTCTCTTTCTTTTTTTACTTTCTTTCTTTCTCTATCTCTCTCTTTCTTTCACTCTGTTTCTCTCCTTCTCTCTCTCTCTTCCTTTGTTTTTCCTTCTCTCTCTCTTCCTTTTCTTCTCTCTCTCTCTTTCTTTCTTCTTCACTCTCTCTTTCTTTCTTCCTCGCTCTCTGTTACTCTTTCTCTTTTTTTCCTTTGTTTATCTGTCTCACTTTCTGCCTTGCCTTGCCTTGCATTCTCTCTCTCTTTCTCTCTCTCTCTCTCTTTATTTATTTATTTATTTATTTCCTTCTTTCTCTCTCTTTTTCTTTACCACTCTTTCCCTCCCACTCTTCTTTTTCCTTACTTTCTTTCCTTTTCTCTTTCTTTCTTTCTTTCTTTCTTTCTTTCTTTCTTTCTTTCTTTCTTTCTCTTTTTTCTTTTGTTCTCTCTCTCTCTTTCTCCCTTTCTTTCTCCCTTCTTTCTTTATTTCTTCCTTCCTTCCTTCCTTTCTTTTCTTCTTTTTTTACTTTTTTCTTTCTTTTTTCTTTCTTTCTTTATATCCCTTTCTCTCTCTTTATATCCCTTTCTCTCCTCTTTCTCCTCTCGCTCTCTCACTCTTTCTTCTTTGCTCTCTTTCTTTCTTTCTTTCTCTCTTTCTCTCTTTCTTTCTTTCTTTCCCTCTTTCTTTTGCTCTCTTTCTCTTTTTTAGTTTCTTTCTTTCTCTGTCCTTCTCACTTTCTCTCCCTCTCTTTCTCACTCACACTTTTTTTCTTTCTCTTTCTTTCTTTCTCTCTTTTTTCTTTCTTTTTTTATATCCCTTTCTCTCTCTTTATATCCTTTCTCTCCTCTTTCTCCTCTCGCTCTCTCACTCTTTCTTTCTTCTTTGCTCTCTATCTCTTTCTTTTGTTCTCTCTCTCTTCTTTCTCTTTCTTTCTTTCTTTCTTTCTTTCTTTCTTTCTTTCTTTCTTTCTATCCCTTTCTCTCTCTTTATATCCCTTTCTCTCCTCTTTCTCCTCACGCTCTCTCACTCTTTCTTTCTTCTTTGCTCTCTTTCTTTCTCTCTCTCTCTCTCTTTCTTTCCCTCTTTCTCTTTCTCTCTTTCTCTTTTTTAGTTTCTTTCTTTCTCTGACTTTCTCACTTTCTCTCCCTCTTTCTCACTCTTTTTTTCTTTTCTTTCTTTCTTGCTCTCTTTTTTCTTTCTTTCTTTATATCCCTTTCTCTCTCTTTATATCCCTTTCTCTCCTCTTTCTCCTTACGCTCTCTCACTCTTTCTTTCTTCTTTGCTCTCTTTCTTTCTCTCTCTCTCTCTCTTTCTTTCCCTCTTTCTCTTGCTCTCTTTCTCTTTTTTAGTTTCTTTCTTTCTCTGACTTTCTCACTTTCTCTCCCTCTTTCTCACTCTTTTTTTCTTTTTCTTTCTTTCTTGCTCTCTTTTTTCTTTCTTTCTTTATATCCCTTTCTCTCTCTTTATATCCCTTTCTCTCCTCTTTCTCCTCCCACTCTCTCACTCTTTCTTTCTTCTTTGCTCTCTTTCTTTCTCTCTCTCTCTCTTTCTTTCCCTCTTTCTCTTGCTCTCTTTCTCTTTTTAGTTTCTTTCTTTCTCTGACTTTCTCACTTTCTCTCCCTCTTTCTCACTCTTTTTTTCTTTTTCTTTCTTTCTTGCTCTCTTTTTTCTTTCTTTCTTTATATCCCTTTCTCTCTCTTTATATCCCTTTCTCTCCTCTTTCTCCTCTCGTTCTCTCACTCTTTCTTTCTTTCTTTCTTTCTTTCTTTCTTTCTTTCTTTCTTTCTTTCTTTCTTTCTTTCTTTCTTTCTTTCTTTCTTTCTTTCTTTCTTTCTTTCTTTCTTTCTTTCTTTCTTTCTTTCTTTCTTTCTTTCTTTCTGCATTGGCTACCGGTCGTCTACCGCGTTCGGTATAAGGTGCTGGTTATTACCTTTAAAGCCCTATATGGCCGAGGACCTGCCTACCTCAGGGACCGCCTCTCCCCATATATCCCCAGGAGAGCGTTAAGATCTAGCTCCCAAAACCTCCTACAAATCCCTGGCCAAGAGAGGCTAGAATGAAGATAACTCGGGAGCAAGCCTTCTCATTAGTGGCCCCGCGCTGGTGGAATCAACTCCCAGAGGGGGTGCGAGCCCTGCGGGACCTGAACCAGTTCCGCAGGGCTTGCAAAACCTCTCTTTTCCAACTCGCATTTGAATTAGGACCAGACTAACTTGATAAAATCATTCTAACTCTAGCCATCTTATGTTGTAACTGAAGCTGATAATATGTAATTGTGACACCAGAAATTATAGCACCTATTTTTATGTATTTTAATCTATATATGTAATTGTATTGTATTCACAATGTTTATCTGCTTTTAATTGAATCATGACGTAGTCATGTCTGTGAGCTGCCCTGAGCCCGCCTTTTGGTGGGGGAGGGCGGGATATAAAAATAAAATTTCTTTCTTTCTTTCCTTCTTTCTTTCTTTCTTTCTTTCTTTCTTTCTTTCTTTCTTTCTTTCTTTCTTTCTTTTCCTTTCTTTATATCCCTTTCTTTCTCTTTATATCCCTTTCTCTCCTCTTTCTCCTCTCGCTCTCTAACTCTTTCTTCTTTGCACTCTTTCTTTCTTTCTTTCTTTCTTTCTTTCTTTCTTTCTTTCTTTCTTTCTTTCTTTCTTTCTTTCTTTCTTTCTTTCTTTCTTTCTTTCTTTCTTTCTTTCTTTCTTTCTTTCTTTCTCTCTTTCTTTCTTTCTTTCTTTCTCTCTCTCTTTCTTTTTCTCTCTTTCCCTTTCTCATCTTCTTTTTCCTTGCTCTCTTTCTTTCTCTCTTTCTCTTTCTCACTTTACTCACTTTCCCTCTTTCCCTCTCTTTTCTTCTTTTTCCTTACTCTCTTTTTTTCTCTTTCTCTTTTACTTTCTTTCTTTCTTTCTCTCTATCTCTCTCTCTTTTTTTCTTTCACCTTTTTCCTCTCTCTTTCTTTCTTTTTCTCCCTTTGCCTCTCTCTATTTCTTTCTTTCTTTTTTCTTCCTTCCTTCCTTC